>NC_089209.1:4514680-4554680 GCF_963930695.1 Labrus bergylta | reverse complement strand
TTTGATGTTTCTTCTCCCACGAGTCATTAGAGAGGGAGAAAGCGTTTGAAGGGAGGAAGATGTAGATGCTGCTCTGCCTGCTAATGAGCTGTTCCTCATTGGTAGTTTCAATTTGGGATAAAAACTGGAGCTGTGTTTTAATAAAGCATCAAACTGTTTTTCTGTGTGTGTGTGAGGATTATTCAGGAGGGTGAACAGGGAGAGGTTGTCGGATGTTTACAGATTTTTTTTGATTCCCTTTGGCCTTTTATGGGGATAATTTACCACATGAGATCATAAACAGTCAGCGGAAACTGATAGAAAACATCTGATCTTCAATTATGAAGCAAATTCACAAGGATTTTAGCATCTGTTGTTCCATGTACGAAGGACGCTTTCACAGTTTTTCAGCTGCAAGAGTAAAAAACATGAACTGAATCAGCATTTGAAGACTCTCTGGACTATTTAAAGCAGGGGTGGGCAACAGGCGGCCCAGGGGCCACATGCGGCCCCAGTCAACCCTCAACATGGCCCTCAGGTCAATTTTTATATATCAATTAATTGGAAACATGAACATGTATGTACGTGTGTCTGTGTATATGTATATTAATATATATATATATATTTATTACCATCACCTCTCTACTTATGATGGTCACATTAATATCATTTTATCTTCTTTCCATTAATGTTTACATGCATATATAAAAAAAATTTCTCTAACTAATTTTTCATTTATATTTTTGTTTGTTTTCTCACTAAGTTCTGCACTTTAATGCATTACGCTGCCACGAACACATTCACACCTTTCTAACACTACCTGAACATAAAAATCATTGCTCGACTTTCATCTCATTTAAATGTATTTGTCTGTATTGTTGCTCTGTATCTTTGCTTATGTTTTGCTATTTTGTTTGTTTTATTTATTTGGGTTTTTTTTGTCTATGTTTATTTGTTCTCGCTTTAGTTGCCATGTCTATATATTCTTGTTTCATTTTGTTCACCTTGTCACCAATAAAAAAATAAAAAAATAAATAAAATAAAATAATTGGAAACATGAAGAAAACATGACAAAATCAGCCATGAAAACATGAAAACCAGAAATGTGTCCATCATAAAATTAGATCACTAGTATATGTTACTGTAATCTTTTTTGTATCCTATAACTTGGCCCCCTGGCAGTGAGAATTAAATGAATGTGGCCCTTGCTGTAACCAAAGTTGCCCATCCCTGATTTAAAGAATTTGATTTCTTATATCTCCTCACCTGATTCCCTTCTTGGAGGTCTCCCTCTCGTACTCCTCTTGTAGCACAGAGAGCTTGTTGGGGATATACTCCTTACAGATCCGCATGGCATCACTCCACATTTCTGCATCCTGATAAACAAAAACAAAAAACAGAGATGAGTGGAAACCAGCACGTCATAGAGCGGAGCAAGTTTAGGCTAAGATGAAATCTCACTAAAGTAAAGTTGTTCAAACTCGAACTGTTCCTGAAGCCAGTTTGGCTCTCAGAGTTTACCTTGTAATATTGAACAGCGATTTCAGGTCTCTGGGCTCGGAGCAGGAAGGCCTCAGCCTTCTGGAAATCCTTCTGATCAAAGCAGAACTTGGCTTGGCCGACCAGAACCTCGGCCACGCTCTCTGGATCGTGTCCCTCGGCCACCCGCTGCGCGCTGGCCCAGTCTTTGTTGTGAACGTACCTGGAGCGGTCCAACAAACACACACGCCTCAAATATAACCAAATCTAACAGACCCGGAGCTTCAGAGAGGAGTTCAATTCAAACAGAGAGAAGCAGATAAATAAACTAGATGCTCACTTTCTACCCGTTTCAGCTAAGCTACACGTGTTAGCATGTCCTGTACTCACATGCACACGGCTTCTTTGGGTTTTCCTGCTTTGACGAACTCGACCTCGGCCTCAGGAAACTTACCCTGAGATATGAGACAGTCACAGGATATATTCAAACTTTATTCAGATGAAATAATTCATAGAGGTATGATTTGTGTCTTTGTGATGACGATGAAAGTATGGATTTACCTCATCCTCCAGGTAGAGAGCATGTTTCAGGTGGATCTCTGGGATCTTTTCTTTACATGACAGACGAGCCAAATCGAAGGCAAAGTCAAATGAGCTGGGGAGAAAAATAAAAGACAAGTAATATAAGGGTTTAACCATACTGTACCAAAACTGACTGCAGGATATTCATGAAGTAGAAGGACAGACTAAACACTTACTAATGTCAGCTGCAGATATCCTGAATAAACATCTGGAACTCCCTCCTACCAGACATCTGTAACACTGACTCTCTCTCCATTTTTAAATCTCATCTCAAAACAGTCAGACCCTTTTTCCAACCTGTCTCATGAACTGTAAATGTGTCTTTTTAATGTTTAATGTATTGACTTTGTTGTTTTATCTCTGCTTTGTAGGGTGACCTTGGAGTGTTTTAAAAGGCGCCTTTAATTTAGAGTATTATTATTATTCTTATGAAGATAAAAAAATCCTTTGTGGAAGCTAAATGGCTGAAACGTCTCGGCTAATAAACTGATTAAAACTTCCAGATGAGAGACAAAAGGGCTCAAACAGTTTTGAAGTAAATCCAAAATCTCTCTTAAAGATTTTAAGCTGGTCACATAATAAAGGAGAATAAAAAATGAGGCGCTAGTAGTGTAGTGGTTAGTGCACGCACCCCATGTACGAAGGCTGTAGTCCTACAAGCGGGCGGCCTGGGTTCAAAGCTGACCTGTGACCTTTCCCGGATGTCACTCTCTCTCTCTGATTTCCGACTCTATCCACTGTCCTGTCTCTACAATAAAGCCATAAAAAGGACCCCAAATAGTTTGCGTTGCAGTGTGTGTTGTTGAGGTGCTTACAGGCTAACGCACGCCGCCTCGATGGCGTAATCCATGAGGCCAAACTTGTTGAGAAGCTTGACGGCCGCCTCTCCTCCCAGACTGCGAGCCCACATGTAGGCCACCTTCTTCTGGGCTGCATCACTGCCATGGGTCTTTGCCACCTGACACACACACACACACACACACACACACACACACACACGTTTACATTTCTCTATAGGAGACGTGCAGCAGCGTGTCTCTAACCCCCTCAGCACAGATAATCTCAGAGAAGAGAAACACTTTGTAGAAGCTGTAAAGCTGCACTGAGCTTTAACACAACAGCAGCAATAAAACCAGACGACAGGAGAGCGCTCATTATGCACCTTCACAAACTCTAAACATTTACTCCTCGTCCTTTAAGTAAGCATTCAATAAAAACATTTAAAGGTCACATCTTCTCCTCCTCCTCTTCAACCACTTTAATTAAGTCTCAGAGCTCCTCACAAACATGTCTGTGAAGTTTATGTTATAAATCATGGAAGTTCTCTCTGCTACTCCACCTGCACCCCCGGTTTAAAAACTAACTCCGTGTTGACCGTAGTCATGACGACCGGGGTAAACCGACCTGAGGAAGAGAATATGTTTACCTATGATGTGTCCAAATATATGGTAATTAACATGACGGTTTTATTTTTTATCCCAGCAGCACATACAGCAACAGGACGGCAGCTTCCAGTAGCAGCTCACGCTTTCTTATGTAGCGCTCTTTGACCTAACATCCAGTGTTTCCATGGCAACGACAAACATGCTGTCCAGTTACAACTATAAAATTACAGATGTCTCCGGCTTTGATAGTTGGAAATTATTTTAATTATTGGAAATATTTGAGGTAATGTAAGTACTCAACAAGAAAAAATATATATTATATATATATATAATTCATTTATATATTTGAATGTAAACATTGTCGTAAAATTCTACATCTTGCACCTTTAAAGTTTCTTGAGAATTACATTGTTACTATAGGTGCATAGGATTCCTTTACATGGAAGCAATCAATGTTAATTGTTTAGTCTACCAGCTGCACGCCTTCCTCCGCCTGGCTCCTCTCCAAAGCTGATTTTTATATATGCTGTCTGTGTTAGCGAGCCAGTTGTCATCATAAAATCGACAGCCTGGCGTGATTCTCAAGTGATTAAAAAACAATCCACCTGTTCCTGTGTAATCATCGAGTGTCTGCTGTGAGACACCAGGAGGCAGCGAACAAATACAACGCAGAGATGTCATTTAAAGATTATATATGTCAAATTGTTTTACTAATATATCAAAATTAATTAAAAATTCACTTAACCTATATTATGTATATTATATTGTTGAGTTCTTACATTACATCAAATATTTCCAACAGTTATGAAAGCCGGAGAAATTCTGAATTTCATAGTTGTAATGGGACGTGTCTTTCTAGCGGCCGCCATGCCAGACACCACATGTTTATCGTTGCCATGGAAACACTGGATGTTACGTCAAAAACCGCTGCATTAGGAAGCGGGAGCTGCTACTGAAAGCTGGCGTCCAGTTGCTGTATGTGCTTCGTTTTCATTGGGGGTGGGGGAGGAGTAGCAAAGAGAATCACTCCCATGATTCCCCGCCAGCCTCGACGTCATCTAATGTTATCTTTTTGATTGAGAGCCCCCTGGTGGCGGAATTTACATACTGCACTGTGCGTTTAAACTAAAGGCTGCTGTTGCATGATTGACCGTATGGAGGAAGCTGAAGATTCAGAACACTCAGCATTTTTGAGAAAGGTCTCACATCTTCAGCTTTGATAAAAAAAAAACAATTATGAGTTTTCCAACTTTCAAGGCTTTTTAAAAAAAAAAAAAACATTACTGTTAATATTCGTTATGTGGGATGAGATTTGAAACTCTTAAATGAACAATAACAGGTCATACATTCAGAGTTCAAACTTGTGATTTAGCAGAACAAACAAGACCGTATCTACCCTGTACGCCTCCTCCCACATATCGTTGACTCTGTACATATTGATGGCAGATTTCCACTCGTCGGCCTCCATGAAGTGGTACTCTGCCTCTGAGAACCTGGATTCAGCCTCCAACTCCTGCAACACACATTCACACCACACACACACATCAGGCGCAGTAACACCACACAGAAGAGAGCACGAGCCAGCGTCGATAGATCTGCATAGGAAACTCATTAAAGTGCACCAATGCAAGTCCGAAATAGAGGTTGCTGATAAGTAGGATTCATGTCCCTTCAGCGATCGTTTTCTCAGTTTGCAACACAACGAAAAAAAAAAAGAAAGTAAAAGCTGCTGACAAAAGCAAGTAAAAACTCTTTAAGATTGTCTTCTTCTGTTGAAACTATTTGGAGCTTAAAGACTTTCAGCCTCAGTCCGACCATATCTGGACAACTAAAAAAAAACAGCAAAAGCAGACCTTCCTGTGAATCCCAGCTAAAAACTCCTCATGGGAGCGTCAGGCCTCGTCCACACATAGGCGAGCATTTGTGAAAAAAAAAGGTTTTTTTCTGCACGTTTTGACCTTTCGTACCCAAAATCAAGATCACAGCTGGACCTCTGCACCCCCTTTGGTCAGAGTATGAACTCTTGAATTCAGGGCACAGGTACAGAACACCCAGGATGAGGACTAAAAGAGGCATTACATCCTTTGTACCGCGCCGTATTCAGCTGCTTAATAAGAGCTGATTATACAGGACGAACTCAGCACTCTGCACTTTATTTAACTTGCTGAAATCCCTCATTGAATCATGTGATGCTTTAGTGTGTTTTTATGTGTTCTTATGTGCTGTCCTGTGAATGTTTGTTTGAATAGTGTTTTTCCATGAGATTAGTGTGATGTCAGACGTAACCAAAACAGTGCTGGTGCTAATGTTTCTAACTGGACATTTTACACCACCGGTGAACATCCAGGGCTTGGACATAGAGAGGGTGGAGACGTACAAATACCTGGGTGTTCACCTCAACAACAAACTGGACTGGTCACACAACACCGACGTCCTGTACAAGAAGGGCCAATGTCGACTTCACCTGCTGAGGCGACTGAGGTCCTTTGGAGTGTGCAGGACTCTGCTACGGACATTTTATGACACTGTGGTTGTGTCTGCACTTTTCTATGCAGTGGTCTGTTGGGGAGGAGGGAGCACAGAGAGAGACAGGAAGAGACTGAACAGACTGGTCAGGAGGGCCAGTTCTGTCTTGGACTGTTCTCTGGACTCTGTAGAGGAGGTGGGTGAGAGGAGGATGTTAGTGAAGCTGACATCCATCATGGACAACCCCTCTCACCCCCTGCATGACACTGTGGGGCCCCTGAGCAGCTCCTTCAGCAGCTGAGACACCCACCCTGCAAGACAGAGCGCTACCGCAGGTCGTTCATCCCATCTGCCGTCAGACTGTTTAATCAGACTGTTTAATCAGACTCTTTAACAACATCACCACCTCATGCTACACACTGTGTGTGTTTTTTTAAGAAGAAGTTACTGTGTCATTTTACATTATTGTATTTTTATTTTTTATTTTTTATTGAAATGATGTAAATATGTTTGATCTGTTTTTAACTTCTATTTTTATTTTTAATAAGTATATTCCCGTCCCCTGTTTTCTGGAGCTGCTGTAATGCACAAATTTCCCCCACTGGGGATCAATAAAGTTTATCTTTATCTTTATCTTTACACACTTACACACTGGCTTCCCGTCTCACTCAGGATCGAATATAAAATTCACACTACTCACCCATCAATGCATGCACGGAAATGCCCCCCCCCATACCTCAAAGAACTGCTCACCCCACTAACCCGCACAAGACACCTTCGATCTGCCTCCAAACCCCCCAGGACTAAGCTCTGCTCCATGGGGGACAGAGCCTTCTCCTCTGCTGCCCCAAGGCTATGGACCTCTCTTCCTGACTCCACAGCCCCACAGGGGAGAGTTAAAAAACTCTCCTCTTTAAAAGAGCCTTCTCCTAAAAACCTTTTCCCTTAATCCACTGCTTTAGGTCTTGTTTTATGCTCAGGTTCTTAACTCTGATTTGACCTTTGACTATTGCTGTTGTTTTTATGGTTTTATTGAAATTGTAGCACTTTGAGATTTTCGTTCAAATGTAAAGTGCGTTATAAATAAAATGTGTTATTATTATTATTATTACTTACACAGTTGCTCTCCCACTATGTTGACTTTGTAAATAAATGGTCATCGCAGGGGAAAGGCGAGAACATTTTGCATGTTAAGGACATGGATTTGGACTTAGCGTGCTCATGACAGCTGTAACAGTGTGTTTGGTGTTTTCATGTAGAAGATGTTTTTGAGAACTGAGCGTGTGTGGACCTCTGTTTTTAAAAAAGTACCCGCCAAATGTGTGGACTAGGCCGCAGTTCAGTCTGATTTACCTTGGCCAGGTGCAGGTGGGTCTCTGCCAATAAGTCAGGGTGATGTTTGGCAACCAGGCGAATGACATCATCAAACATCCGGTTCTTCTTGTACATGGTTATGGCGTGGTCGGGCTGCTTCACGGTGGCAAACAGCCTGCGCACACACACACACACACGCACACACACACACAGGCATCCATTAGCAGTCCAACTGTTTGTTTTGTTTTTTAAGTGTCAAAAAGTAAGAGAGGCGTTCAGAGTCTAGACATAATGGAAGGAAATGAAAAGACAGTCAAGTCAAAACAGCGTCTGAAATGACCACCTGTCAGCGGCTAAACGCTGTTTTTCCTCACTCTAATTGTGAGAGATGACTTCAAACAGTCGGGTTACTTCGCTCCTCTCCATTTTCAATAACATCCAGCGGCATGTGATGCGGCAAAATTGCTATAAATTAAGTGATCTCCACTTACCTCTCGGCATCCTTGAATTTGCCGTCGGTCTCCAGCTCCTGAGCTCTGCTGATGTACAGAGCCATGACTTCCTCCTCCGTCATACATGTCACGGCCAACTGCAGACAAAACACTTTATTTTTTCTGGTTCACAGCACGACTGATAACCCCGGAATAAATATCCTCTAAAAATCCTGTGTTTTTTTTCTCCACATTATTATCATGTATTTAATGTTTCCTGTATTTTTGTATAGGATGTATGACTGTAAAATAAAAGCATCTTGAGGAAGGTTCCTTGTGCGTTCTGTTCCTGTCATAATGAATCCTCTCTTCTCTGCTTACTCTACTTCATGCATAAAAATGAAGGACATATTTGGAATCAAATCGCATTTCTAACTTTTTCAAGTCTTACCTGTGAAGGTGTGATTTCTGTATCTTTGTAGAAGAACAGACATTTAGCTCACTCCCTGGGCCTGAGGGTAGTCACAGCTGTACTGGTAGGGTTGGCTGTTACTATGACAACAAAGGTCACTTTTTGCCTCCCCTCATATCTCACTCTTTTGGCACACTCACACTAGGCAACCCTTACCATGCCTAAGCACGCTTCACCACTAAAGTCCAGTTAGTTTGACCAGTGTGAGTGCTCTGATCCGTGCTCAAGCACCGTACACTTCCTGGTCCTGGAACGCTTGGAAGAGGTGTGCTTCAGCTCGGTACAGTTCATGCATGAGCACGTTGACAGCCTTCATTCTGGAGAAATCCCGGAGTGTTCTGTCTGTATCTGACTAACATGACTCAAAATAAGCCTCAAAGTCTGTAAAGATTCAGAATCGATTTGAAGATTACTTTGTTTGTTTTGATCGTCAGCTGTGGGCCTGCTGGCTGTCCCCCGCTAAAAGAAGATTGTGCTTTTTCAGTTAAATCCCCAAAACTGTGGAACAGCCTCCCTCTTCCCATCAGGTCTGCATCCTCTACTCACTCTTTTAAGTCCCTTCTAAAGACTTATTTTTAATATTTCAGAATTTGAGTCCTCTGGTCCTGAATAGACATTTATTTTCAGATTCCAGTTATTGCTTTCATTTTCTCTCCTATTTATCCTATCGTATTTTATTTTGTGTTTTTTGTGTATGTTGTAAATCCCCTGTAAACTGTCTCTTTGATGCATTGTACAGCACTTTGTAAATGTGACTTGACTTGACTGAAGTAGTTGTCATGTTCTCTGAGTTGTTCTCCGATGTGCGGACGCAGACTCGACTGCACGTCCCTTTACTTTTAATTAAGTCCGCCTGTCTTGTAAACTAAGCATGCTCCTTAATTACTTAAAGCCATGCATTCATTGTATTACAGGGTTATGTAGAAGAGGTAACCGTGCTCAGACTCGGTTCATGCTTCAGCGCCGTACAGGGAAAACTGGGCCTAGTGGGAGTGCGCCCATAAAAATCGTATTTGTCTCCTTTTGTGTACTGACCTTATGAGCCTCCTCCCAGCGTCCTGCTGCCGTGTACATGTCTATGGCATCTTTAATGTGACCTCCTTTCACAAACAGCTGCTCTGCCACCTGCAGGCCAAATACACACAACAAAATGCACTCAGAAATACAATCTGAATCTGAATCTTTCTTAAAAGAAGCTGAACTTTGCATATTTTTTCATGTCCACATTGAAATAAAACCCTCTGACATATCTACCACACAAGAATTTAAAAAAAATTTATTCTTAAGGGTACAAAAAAATGAAAATCTGAACAGATTTCTATTAATATAAAACGTAGAGATTAGTGTGATTCGTCGATGACTATAGTGTGTATCTGTTGGAGATTGAAGGGTTACAAAAAGGAAGGAGTCATCATTTTCAGTGTGAACAGATTTTCTGCCACATAAAGGAAAACGTTTAATTCCATTAAATCCGTTTGTCCGCTCTGATTAAAAAATGTGAAGTCATTGTTTTTCCACCTGATAACTTCGTGTGTTGAAACCACAGGTGTGAGCGTCCCTCCATTGTTTTTAAGTTTTGAAACCCGAATCGTACTTTTTCCTGCAACTTCCACAAGTTGGAAAGCAAAGCGCCTGTTATCTTAATTACTTCCTGTGAATATGCCCATAGAGCAAACAAGACAGAAATGGGCGCTGCTATTTTCAGAGGCTGGCAGTCAGTGGAGGCTGTTTGGCTCAGCTGAGCTCATCAGAACGAGCCGAGCACACTGCGCTTCACCGTCACCGTCGTCATCATCTCTCGTTTCTTTTGTATCCACACCAGATTTATCTTCCCTCTTCTCCTTTTCATCAGTCCTGTTTTTCTGGTGTTTTTGGCAACTTTTGTCACAGCCGTACCAACCTGTCATCATCGCCAAAGCACCCTCCAGCAAACACAGCCCACACTCGGCTCCATGGAGACTGAGCTGAAGTTTGTGTTTTTGTGTCAGTATAGGTGACTGTATGTTTCCCTGAGAGATGCTTAGAAATGAATTGCCGGTGGCAAAATGTCACTGCCTGTTTAATCCCTCTGGCTGCACTGGTGGTGAAACAGTAACCTCAGGAGCTCACTGAACAGAAAACCCAGGATGTTTGACGGTCATGTGGTTTAGTTTAAACATAAATCATAGTGAATTAGAGAAGGACTAATGATAAAAGTCTAAAGTGAGTTACTGCTTATGTTATATTTGACATCTGTGCATATAACTTATAGTCTTTATATGTGATTATTCACACTTAAATATAATATAAATCAAGTCTATCCTCTGAAAATAACTCTGTGAGTCATGACTGTCTACAATGGGTGTAACACCCGAGTCCCACTGTCTGTGATGTTTTCAGAGTTTTCAGAGTCCTATCTTCAGTTTGTTTACATCGCCGGGACGGCCGGCTGACTCCTCCCCTCGTGTATAAAAGTTGTTTAATTGAGGGACTAGAGAAAAGAAGAATAACATACTGTACTCACTGCTTAACTGTGTTTCTAGATCACGCTCATTTCAGGTAAATTTACATGCAGTGTGAAGATACCAGCATAATAAAGATCGCTAGCATTAGCATGCTAACACAACAATGCAGCGCGAGTTGTTTTGGTTTCATGCTGGTGCTCAAGGGCGACATCTGCTGGATCAAAAAATCACATATAGTATTAGCTTGAAAATGATTGTTTCAGCCTTCTAAATCAACTTGTTATCACTTTCTTTTAGCTACGTGTTGTGTGCATGCATACTAGTTTGTATATATTTGTACATGATTGAAACGCAGAGGGAGTAAAAGCTTAAATTAAAAAAAAATATTTGGGCAACTTTACAATCTCCTCTGGTCGGTTCCCCCTACGCTTTTAGTTTGGCCTTCTTTTACTAATTCCATCCCTCACCCCTCTTCCTCTCACCTCATACTCCTGCATCGAGGCGTAGTGCTGCGCTATCTTTAGGTAGTATTTCCCCGCGGCTGAATCCTCCTGTAACTCCAGGATGTGGACGGCCTTCTTCCACTGTCGGGCTGCGATGGCCGCCTCGATGGCTTTCAGTGAACAGCTGAGGAGGCAAACATAGAAAACAAGAAACAACGGACCGACTTTAGAATAAGTGTGTATTTAAATTGAGTAAATTAACAGACGCTCCACCGTAATGGACAGAGAGACAAATCCACAGTACGTACCGGTAAACTTCTGTAAAGGACTTCAGTAAAAAACCATAAATGTTGAAACTTTACTTGCAAAACAAACTCTCTGAAGTAGTATTTTTAAAAGCTTTGTTGTTGGGGAGAGTTTAGCTTCCCGCAGTCAACATTCAGCTTCAGATGCTTTTTCAACCAGGGAAGAAGAACAATCTGTGCGCTGCTCACCTGTCTTTATTTGGTGTTTTTTGTGTGTGTGTGAAAAAGAATATAATCAGGTTTAAAGATATCTCTTCTCATCCCCTCTCTCATGGTCCTGGTGAGGATTTTACAGAACAATTGGCCGTCTCTGTTGGATTATTTTTACGTTTCATCGCTCCTCCACTCCATCTGCTTAAATTGTTTTTTTTGTCCCGTACACGACGTACCCGGCTTCAATGAAGTGGTTGATGGCGGCGTCCATCTGTTTCTGCTGGACGAGGTAGTCTCCCCAGGCCTCCTCCAGTTTCACCACCTCAGCAGGGGAAGCGAGGCGAGCCAGCTCCACCGCTACGGGAAGCATGGAGGAGAAAACTTTATGTAATCTACTGTTTACCTCAACTCAACTTGTAAACACCGTCCACCTCGTGTTGCATAATGAAGATGAATTGTAGCCAGAGTCAAACCCTAATCTTGGTATGCAAACATGTTCGTTATGACTTTGCAAACATGCTGCTTTAATGTTCATCACCTCAGCGGAGCATGTTGGCATGGTAACATTGGCTAATTAGCAAAAAGTATGGATAAGACTGGTGGTATTTATATTTGCAATTCATCCAACAGTTGTTTGAGATATTTCATTCAAAGCCCACAAATATAACCTTACAGAGACACAATTAAAAAAAAGTCAAGGATCCTAAGGATGGCTGGTTTGGGAGTCATAGCCCAATGCACCAAATGATGTGCCAAACCGTCCAAAAGTTCTTTAAAGGTCACTTCACCATGTTTTTCTAACACTAATGTGTGTCTCTAGTCTGTCTACAAACCCCCAGTTATGAGAAAAGTCCATCCTCTCCGTCTTCTACCTGCTCCACTTTTCAGAAAATGTGTGCTCAAACAGGCCGTTTGGAGATTTTCCCTTCATGACATCACAGAGGGCAGTAACCCCTCCCCCAGGTGGGTGACACTCCCACAGCTAGGTGTTTGTTCTGCCCTCTGAGTCTGGCTTCTCACCGTAAACAACAGGGCATGGAGGGCAATAGGGCAAGCCTGAGCTACATCCCCTTCCAAAGAGGGGGTGTGGTCAGACACAGCTCATTTACATATTTAAAGGTACAGACACAGAAACAGCCTGTTCTGAGCAGGGCTGAAATAGAGGGGTTTATAGGGATGATCACCACAGATCACATTGTTGATATTAATTATAATTCAGGATAAACAAATCCATCTTCCTGTGATCAGTTTACCTTTCCTGAAGGCTCCTCCTTTGACGTAGCACTCCAGAGCTCTCTGGTTGTTCCTGATCTTCTCGTACAGATCTCCTGCCTGCTCAGAAGACAAAAAGGATTTAAATTCATAGAGACTTATATAAAAACTAGAAAATACAATCTTACTGACTCAGGGTTGTTAGGAATGTAAACTAAAAGTAAGTGACCTCTCTACCCACCCACATACTTTAGTGTGCTTTGGGTCTTGGGCTGTTTTATGCTCTTGCCTTTAAGTTTCAAAAACGAGAAATCTTAATGCCTAAACACACAAAAAAACAACAACTTTTTGAACACTTTAACTTTAGACCTCTTCAGAGACCTCCTTGGTTATGCTACTGTGGCTGAAAAGGAGATGCTAAACTTTAATACATGGGTGTTTTGCCCATTTGGACTTATTTAGCTTTTGTTTCAAAATCAAAAATTTCAAAATCAATCAATTTGGATTAAAACTCATACTGTAGTGTTCGGTGTCCACAGACTTTTCAACGTGCCATAAGCTTTAGCTTTGGGAACTTAGCCGACGGTGTGAGTATGGCTAGCAGTAGGAGTGTGTTTCTAGTTAAGAAATTTGAAAATCAAGATAAAGAACAAGTCTAAATGTTGTGACGAGATAAAATGTTAAAGAGGGGGGAAAAAACAAATGGTTTGAATGCTAATTCAACAGATCAATAACAAAGTGCAGAAAACACAAAATCTCTGCGAGTAACAGAAAATATCCTGAACGTCAGCGGGGCACAGAGATTGCTGCAAGTTAAAAATCTATTATTTCAAGCATCCATATCTTTCTTTAAACACCCAAAATAATGAAACCCCGTGCCATCAGACAATGGCAACACACATTTTGTTCCGAGGTTTCTGTTCTTCCTTTTCAAAGCCTCTGTCTTTCCCACCTGTTCCACAAACACAGATGGCTGGAGGAGAAAGAATTGAGTCCTCAGACAGAAAGAGACACAGAAAATTACAGACAGATGGAGGGAGACAGAGTGTAAATCTGAATAAACAAAGAAAGATGTTGTTTCTCTGTTGATGCCTCTTCCTCTACTGGCGTCTTTTGGGAGCTGGAATGGGAAATGTTTTTAATGAAGACGAGAGTTGGAGGAAGGTGTGAAAGAGGAGGCGGTCCACTCACCCTCTCGTAAAACTCCCCCTTGATGAGGCTGGCTGCGATGCGGCCGACGGTGTCACTGTTGTTGATGATCTCCGGCCGGCTGATGGCAAGGCGGGCGGCTTTAGCGGGCAGTCCGGCCTTCAGGTAGAGGTTGATGGCTCCCTGAAAGTCACCCTCGCTCTCCTTCACCTCACCCGCTTTCTCGTCCTGACCCGTCTCCATTAACCACTGGTAGCGGTTCCCACGGAGGCTGTCCAGCTCTGCGTGGCCCTGAGGTCATTTTGGGACAAGAATGCAGTCATTTCTTGGTTAGACATACCTTAAATCTAGAAAAAAATTATCGTTTTAGTCGACTGTCCACTTTAATTTTGGAGGGGATACAGTAAGTGTGCACTGAGGGAAATGTATTTCCTTTATGTGTTTTCAATTTATAAAAATGTGAGACCCAGTAAAATGAAGTATGCAGAGCAGCAGCAGCAGCAGCAGTCGGGTCTCCTCAGGTTTAAATGCAAAGCTGTTAAAGTATAATTCTGTGTGTTCATTATCACCTTAGCTTCCGCCACAGCAATGCTGTCGTCCCACATGTAGAGCTCCTGGTACATCTCTATAGCTTCATCAATGGCGTTCTGCAGAAACAGAAAAGAAAGGATTGTACAAAACACAAATACACAATTATCACAATTGCATTTTTTGATTCTGCATGTGTGTACAGACTTGACACTGATAAACTGTGCTAATAAAAACAACAACACCTTTTTAACAAAGCCTTCTGCTTGTACTTTTAGTTTCGTTAGTTGATGAAATTTGTTTTTATTTCTATTTTTTTCTTTTTTCTGTAGCACTTTGAGATTTTTTTGCAAAAATGTAAAGTGCGTTACAAATTAAACATATTATTATTATTATTATTATTATTATTATTATTATTATTAATACAGCCACACAGATAGAAAGGAGAAGTGTTTTTTAATATCCTTTTTTGTTGCTTCTTAAATCACAGCTGTTCAAATGCAGTTGAAGAACAGAATGTGATAGATTTAGTGGCTGTATGATTTGTTGTAAAAGCTGAAATGAAAGTTAACTGATGATGATTAATCCTTCATACTGAAACATGAAACAGTCATTTCTAAATGGCTCAGTAGTGCAATGTTTGAAGTTTCCTGTTACACGCTGAAGAAGAGCGTCTGCTCCAAACGTCCATGTTGAAATTAAAAGTACACTTTGGAGGGCTGTCCTTATTGGTTTTTCTTGTTTTGGACACTAATTCTGGATCCAGTTGTTACACTCTGTTAGGGATTTGAGTGTGTTTTTCTTTACGACTAAAAGGAGAAATACTTTTCCCAGTCTGTTGTTAGTTTTTTTGTGTACGAGGAAAAACTTGGTGTGTAACCCACCTGCTCCAGGTAGTGCATCTCAGCTAGTTTGAAGTTCTTATCCAGCACTGCAACGTGGGCTTGGACCTGGAAAAACTCGGTTCCATCTCCTCCCTGGTCAAAAAAAAACAAACACATGCAGAGTGAAACACACAAACACACACAAGTTTTATTTATCTTTGTTCTTAAGCTTGTTTTTTCAGTTTCCAGCACAAGAAGCTCTTCACAGCAGATGCTGAATTATTTGGGGTTTTTTCGGTAAATATCAATGTAGATTCTTGATAGTCAACCAATCTTAAACCAGAGCCTGAGATTTAGGGGAATCGTTCAGCATGAGTGGAATAATAATAATATGTCAGCATGTCCTCCATCTCTTAATCTGCAGTATATGAAGTCAGTGTGAAGATGTACTGTTGTGTATCTGGATTACAGATCGTATAAAAAGATGGACAACATGGCAGCTCTCCAAAAGTGAAGCCAAAATATCTTTATGCTAAATGCAGCTCCTGCAGCATTCTTTACCCAATTAGCAGAATGAAGGAGGAGCAGTGAGAGGAAACATCACAAACAAATCTGTTCTGATGTTTACTGTACCATCCTGAGGGATCCTTAGCTTCAATTTTTTTACAACGAGAGGAGGTGGAGATGTGCCGTCTATCTTTCTATACTGCCAATGATCCGTACTGAGATGAAACCCACCATTTCCTGAGAAACTTTGTCAACGATCTGGTTTGTTTGGTTGAGGAAACGTACAGTCGAGACGTCTCCCAAGGCAGCGAAACACCTGGAAGAGAAAAAACCAACAAGAGAAATCAAAAAGAAGAGCATCAGAAAAAAAGAGTTCACTCAATTAACAGAGATAAATTGGGAGCTTTTGTCTAATGAGCGTGCAGTCTGACAGGCTGGGAAAATGAAAAGAAACATCCGTGCGTTTGGTCCACTTTTATTACAAACTCTCCCTGAAAAGTTGCATCAGATTAAAGAACAAGTTATGAAAGGGAAAAACTCCCTGTGTCTGAGTCTCTTTCTCACTTCCTCATTAACATCGGCCGCTCCAGACAAAAAACGTTTCTTTCCCACATTTCATGATTTTTGCAAATGAGGCCGATGCCTAACGAACAGCATATGTATTATTAATGACAGAGGATTCAAATTCAAAAATATTTCTCAAAACAGACACAAATTAAGATGCAGAGAGAGTGAAACTGCTTATTATAGATAGAGAACTGAAGACAAATTAAAAACAGCCTTTGATGGTTAATGAAGTTGGAGACTGAAGGTCAGGCAGGGACACGGCCATCTTTTTTTTGTGTTTGTGTTGGATTGTGTGTGTGTGTGTGTGTGTGTGTGTGTGTGTGTGTGTGTGTGTGTGTGTGTGTGTGTGTGTGTGTGTTTGTGCGACTGTGTAAAATACTTCCAGGTGAACAAGGTGCCCTTGTTTTTGTTGCGTCTCCTCAGTCCCAAAGATTAGTCTCAGGTACAATCGGGACTGATACGGAACGTAATTAGTTCAGAGAAACGAAAATTAGCTTGCAAGGTTGTGTGTGATTGTGTGATTGTGTGTGTGTGTGTGGGTGTGTGTGTGTGTGTGTGTCTTTTGCTGACCTTTCAGCAATGTGAAGCTGGTGAGCCTCCAGAGCCAGCTTGCTGAGTGTTTTCCACATGGCTTCAGTTTCTGATGACATCTCCAGAGTCTCAAGGAATGCTGTGGCCCTGTGAACACACACACACACACAACCACACAACCACACACACACACACACACACACAACACACACACACACACAGACATAGATGGAAAGCTGAGTCATGCAACAAGACCATGAAGCAAGATGCCAGAAAAAGACAGTTTCACCAGTAGGTTATGTTGCAGAGACTGATATACATCAGTAGAAGAGTTTAGTATAAGTATATATCTATGGTCGTTTGCAGCTTGTCTTGGAGGTCACATTTAAAACATTTTGTCATATCTGTGTTAGATTAAGTGTGGAGGCAGCTTCATTTGCAGATTCTGTCCTGGCTGTGAGTCAGTGAACCAGCTCTTTACCCTCGCAGGGCTTCTTGGGGGGGCATGGGAGTTTGCTCATCCAGTCCACATGTGTTTTGTAGACCTGGAGAAGGCTTACGATCATGTTCCTCGGGGGTCATGTTGTGATTTTCATGGACAGGATCTCAAGGCGCAGACGGGGGGGGGAGGATGGCGTCCGGTTTGTGGACCTCAGAATTAGACTTCTACTATTTTGCAGCAGATGTGGCTTTCTCAGACTGGTAACCACCAGCAGGCATAGGGGCGGTTTGCAGCCGAGTGAGAAGCAGTCGGGGGGTCCTTCCTGGCATGTGAACCCCCCTGCGACCCCCCAGAAGGAGCTACAAAAACGTCACTCCAGACAAGGGATGTCTGGGCTAAATTGCTTAGCCTGCTGCCATCGCATAAGTGGAAGATAATGGATGGATAATAGACTTTCACAATACAATAAAAATACAGGCTGTGCGATTACATTGGTCAATATTGTGATAATGATATTAAATGTGACACCTTAATAAATACCAAAGAGGACATTTTTGCTACAATTCCCAGTTCTATATCTACTGTTTTTCATTTTTTATACAATACCTGTTTTTGAAACATGTTCCTTCTGATCCAAGATGAATCAAAAACAGATTTAATCACCACTAAATTAGCCATAATTAATCGGAGGGTGGCTAATAGCTATCTTGAGCTTTGTATGGCTTCATCAAAATGTTGAGATAGTATGGTAATAATAGCCAGGTCTCTTCAATGGGTAAAAATGTATGCAAGATGAAGAAAATGTTATAAAGTCAGACTTCTGTGATTTTCCCTATCGAGTAACTTATAAGTCAATCAATCATTGAAGCTATAAACCACAGCATGCAATTAAATACAGAAGCTGTTTCATGATCTCAAGGGCCAAAGTATAAAAGTGTGTTGAACAGTCAGCTTTGATGAATCACTTTTAAAATCCTGCAGACACCCCGCCTCACAAACTCTCCACTTCTTATTCTTTACGGTGGCTGACGTCAGTTTGTGCCGCAGAGTTCAGAGGCACTGTGAAGAGTTCAGCAGCTGCTCCTCCAACACTCAGAGAGGTCAGGAGCAACAATTTATCCATCTGATGAGGAAGCCTTCATTTCCAAGGTGTTCAAATCAACGTGCAGCGAGGAGATTATCTCTCCCAGCTGGCCCGGGAGCTCTGAAGAAAACCCTCGAGAAAGAGCTGGAGGAAGCTGTGGGATAAAAGGACATCTGGCCTGTTCTGCTCGCCCTGCTGTCACTGCTGACTCCCAACCAGGAAAGCAGCAAGTAGTTGGAAAACGCCGGATTGGCTGTTCGGTTTGACGCTAATGACAGTGATTTTCCTGCTGAAGATTGGAAACGTACCTGTCGTAATCCCCGTCATCCACTGCAGTGCCGAACTCGATGAGGCCTTCATCCAGAGTGTAAGTCACAGTGTTGACTCCCTCTGTCACGATCACATCCGTCTTCCCGTCAGCTCGTTCCAGATCCACAATGTCTCCCTGATGAAGACAAATAAAAACAGATTAAACCTGCTCTGGAAATAGAGCTAATGCTCGAGTGGTGCAATTCAAATAAATGCATTTACTAAAGTACAAATTGCGGGCACTGTTTCCATTTATACTTCTGCATCATCACAATTCAAAGGAAAATATTCCCCTTTAATCTGCTACTTTTCTCAAATCTTCGAAGTCTACATTCTACGTTCATACTGGATTGTTGACTGTGTATTATTTGTGTTAATTGTGTTATCGTGTGTATTGTGTCTTCAGTGTTGCACGACTTCAATTGCACTGCTTTTGTTGGATGTAATGGCTAAAAACAAATTGTTTGCTTGTCATATTTACTGATTTAGATTCTGTGTACAAATAAACATTATTAGCCATGTTATGATAAACACACAACAGGTTGACTTATCCATAAAGTGTTTGCTAGAAATCCTCTATGAAGTTAAACAGTTAAAATTCATCAAACTGTGCAGAAATCTTCTTTCTCCCAGCAGATAAGACAGAGCATGAGGGGCTAATATATAACCGTATGGAAGGAGGAGTTGAAGAAGAGTGAGGGAGGAGATAAGGAGAGTGAGGGTTGAAAAGAAGGAAGGATTATAATTCATGAGAATATCAGCATAGCTTGTTCCTGCTCGGGGCGAGTAGCTGCTTCAGGATAGCAGCATGAAAAACACACTGGCTCAGTCAGCTTCACAGTGAGCCCAGAGTGAGCTGCATGTGTGAGCTCATAGTGACTTCACACTTGCAGAAAACTCCTAAAAAAAACTCCTGATATTTGCCGGAGGAGCTGCATGTTTGAACGCAAACAGCTGAATTTGTCTTTCTGGACTTTTTGTCCAGACTTTGTCCTGCTGGACTCCCGCAGTATTTTTCTGCAGAAACTCAGAGTCAGCTGATGTGAGAACACAGCAGAATATAATCAGGAGAATTCACCTCGAGCCAGTGGGAGGTGGGTGGTGATGTTTATTCCCTGAAATTGGTGCACAACCAGACTGTATGCAGGATCCCGTTACAATCTCCATGCACTTAATAAAACTGCTTCATTATGTTTTCTGTTCTCCAGGATGTTCTTCTCGACTCTTCTGTTGATATTGGGATTCTGTCAAACTTCACAAAGCTTTGATATGAAGGTTAATATTCTCATTATAGCATCGTATTGCTGACTGTGTTGCTTCATCTGCAACTTCTGTGTCTTTCTTTTTACATCATGTCTTGCCTCAGGAGACCCCCCCGCGCCCCACTATGTGACAGGAATAGCCTCCAACTGTGAGGTGCATGTGTGAACAACCATATCAGATGGATTTCAGGGACAGTGCTCCTGACATCCTCTATGAATTAACAGGCGTACATATGTGAAAACGGCTATAGAAAGGTCATGATTATATACATATTAGTATAGTACTGAGCAGCCAGGGTCAAACAAAAGACTATAAAAATCAAAAGTAGCACTGTTAAACTGTGAAATATAAACTCTGTTAGCTGTGTAAGTATGTCACCTGAAGGAGAAGTTTAGATTTTTTCCTCTGTAGGGTCGTTCTTTAAGACGTGCACACAGAAGTCTCACCTTGATGGGGAACATGGTGATGCTCTCGGGGCTGTCGATGCTGTACCAGATACAGAGACTCCCCCTGTTCTGTGCGACCACCACGTCACTGCAGGGCACCCACTGCACGTAGGAGCAGAAGCTCAGCAGCGTGGCCTTCACGCCGCTCTCTATGTCGTACAGATGGAGCTGAGGAGGAAGAAGAGGGACGCAGGAGATCTTATTTTCAGATTGCTCATTTCCAGATTTCAGGTTAGCATTTATCCTTTTTGTAAGAGGATTTTTTAATATGCTGCAACAGAACTACTTTTACAATAAATTACCGTAAGTCAAAAGAAAAGACACAAGACATGCAGTTTGTTTTAGTCGTACACACTCTGATCGCCCTGATTTTATATTTCCCTGTTGCAGAAAGTTTTACATCGCAAACTTGAGCTGATTTGACTTGAACAAAGTTGATTACCTTCCTCCGTATAAGCACTCACACAGCAGTTTATTCTCCCCCGATGAGTTGAGACGATGTACATTCTATAATGTACAGTGGCTCCCTGAGCACCTCGTACGCTGCGAGTGTGTATGAGAGACCGCCTGCTGCTGTAATCAGCTACCTTAATATCTCCTACACACACACACACCTCCACCACCATTTTTAATAACGCTCCATCTATAGTTTCACCCTGGGGCTCAGCTGCCCAAGTTTGAATGTAATGAGGATGAGCGAGCTGCCTATTGAGAAGTTTCTGTTTAAGAAACATTTGTTCTACAACTTGATTTCTTCTGATTTATAACTGATGGGAAGAGAATTAAAACTGAATAAACCATCAATACTTCTTTTAAGGTGTAAGGTACTGAGGGCCTGATTCACAAAAGGATTAGGCGGCTTTTTTGTGCATGCTGAACGTGTGCAAATGAGACAAAAAGACACTCCAACAGAGTAACATTTATGTGGAACAGCAGAGGTTCTGGACAGGTCGAACCTCAGGACCCACCAACTACTCCTTCAGGAAAAATCGCAATCCACATTTTTTCATATTTGTGCGCTTCTAGGGACGATGAGCCCAGGAGGAGGGGCCCAAATTTGATGTACCGGTATACGTTTTTTTTTTAAAAAAGCACATTTCTACGGGCTCTATCTTCATCATTATTTTTAAGACTTTTTCAAGAAAACGAGAAACTCTAAAAATGACCCCTCATTGATTTTTGTCATGCTGTAATTCATGCTGGTGTAAAAGAGTCGTCAGAAATCATCAACATACAGATGAAAAACTCTAAACCTGCCATTTTATCCCCTTTTAAAGTCGAATCCTTGTGACATAAACAGGAGAAAAATAACTTCCTACCATATGTTTCAAAGCAAACTGGGTTTAAATATCTGTGCTGTAAAGAAAATCTGAAGTATCCAGATCGTTCTTCTGTCTGGAAACATTTTAAAGTAAGGAGTTCTTTCTGACTAAGCACCTTAAAACTTGATCTTTACTGGCTCTAATTACCCTCAAACTTCCCACTCCTCAGCCACTTGTGCTCATCCATAAATATCTCACAATTTGTCCCACTGAAGTTCATTTTGTCAAGGGCTGAAAAACATTTACATTTGTACCAGAATATCAAAAATTTGAAGTCGTTATGTGCCATACAAGTGCAGCAAAAAAAGTTGGGAGGCCACCGAGGGATTTCCAATTACCAGAGTTCTGCCTGTCTTTGCCCCGGGGGCTCGGACATCAAACTATTTCTTTACCCCCGGGGCAACGACTGACAAGAGCTCGCTGACACTCTCATCCCTAAGCACAGAATCTCAGAAAGACGGGGGATCTCAGGTCTGCCAAGAGAGGAAGTAGAACAATATATCTTTTATAAACCTGTTTTGTTCTTTGTATCGAGATTGGAAATGTTAAACGCACATTTTTAGGATTAAATCAATAAAACACAAAGAGCTGAAGAGAAAAATTAACTCTATTATCAGGAGAAACGACTTAAAAGATTTTTGTTTTGGTTAAACACAAGAAGGACTTTTTTTTTTCTTTGCAAGACTCTAAAAAGTTGCTGAATTGTGTCACAACACGGTGACTCCACAGTCTCTCCACACCCAGTCTAACTGGACTCATCCACAGGGCCATCACACACATTGCAGCCTCAATAGAAGAGGACATCATACATCCACTGAACACCCACCTCACCCCACCTCCCTCAGGACGGAGGTACAGAGCACTGAGGTGCAGAAGAGCTCGCCTGCTCGCCTGCTCCCTGCTGTTATAGCGGCCCTGAACAAAAAGGCCAGAGTGGGAACTTCTGATTGCTGTTCATCTCTGTTTGTTTTATACACTGTGTTTTGTGTATGAAGTGGACTTTGGTGGGAATTGTCTGTTGGACAGAAACGGTGCTGTTTTGTTTTATTAACTGTATTAATAAGGAGTTTGTTGTTGGACTTTTACCATCCTCCTCTGATGTCACACTCGGGATGGAAAGCTTTAATGCTGTTATAATGTTATAATGTTGGGTTCTTTAAGATGGAGCATTTCTAATTCTGTCATCTATGCAGCTTTTCCCGGTTCGGTGTCGAGAGTGGCTGGAGCCGATCCCAGCTGTCATTGGGCGAGACCGCCCCCTGGACAGAGAATGACAGAGCTGACAGACAACCAACCACTCTCACATTCACACCTACGGACTATTAAGAGTCTCTAATGAACTAACCAGCACGTCTTTGGACTGTGGGAGGAAGCCGGAGTACCTGGAGGGAACCCACACATGCACAGGGAGAACGTGTTAACTGCACACAGAGAGACTCCTGTCAGGGTAAAACCAGGAATCTCCTCTCTGTGAGGCGACAGCGCTAACCTCTGCACCACCATGCAGCCCTAATAAAAGGTTTCTATTTCTATATCATGCCCTGTTTTCAGTTTTCTCTTCTCACTGTTTTGCCCCCTCATCATTCTGCCATTGTAGTGTCCTCTTGCACTCCTTTAAAAGGTAAATGTAGCGTCAGTGAAATGTCTAACTTAAGGCCTTCAGACTCTAAAGTTTACTAACTTTACTATTTCATATCTTGTCTGTTATTCACCCCCCCCCCCCCCCCCCGCCTCCTGGCTTCTCTCTCTCCCACTGTTTCCTCTCCGATGTTCCCTCAGGGTGCTGAGGTTTCACTCTCACCCGCAGCTTCTTGTCCCTGAACAGCAGTTTGCGTCCGGTTTCATTGAGCTCCAGCCAGTCGATCTTGGAGTCATGGCTGATGGTTGCCAGATTGTAGCCCCCGGCCAAGTCCACTGAGGGGAGAGTAGGAGAAGAACTTAACTGAGCAGCGGTGAGTCGGGGAGTGTGACATCGTATCTCAAAACAGGTTATTAATTCAAGACTGGAGTCGATCATCTCATTATTTAAAAAGATTCATTCACGTTGTTTAAACTTTAAACACTGAGCTTCACTGGGACTAAGCTACTTGTCTGCTGATAGATCAGGACTACATCCAACTGAACAAAGCCTGGTCATTGTGCTCCATTTAATGGGGCCTACAAATTCAATAGATTATATTGATTTGGTTGATTTTATATTAAGTTTATGATTATATTCTGCAATCTTTACCTGCCTAGAAGGTTCTGTTGTCCATCTCATTTATCTCTCTCTTTGTCATATGAGATATGGAAACACTACGTAGCGGAGTTAAGTGAAACTTGATGAAAGTGTGCAGCATTATGTCGTCTAATTTGTCAATACTTTTGTACAACCTGTTTTCTTTTTGTTTTTTTTGGGGGGGGGGGTTAGTGACTTTCTTTTAGAGATAGGACAGTGGAAAGAGTCAGAAATCCGAGAGAGTAGGGGTAGAATATGCAGGAAAATAGCCACAAGTCGGACTCGAACCCGGGCCACCCGCCTGGAGGTCTAAAGCCTCTGTACATTAGGGCGTGCACACTAACCACTAGGCCAAGACACCACTTGTTTTTTAAATGATATATTATTTGTTATTTTAATTATCAATTGCAACAAGAAGAACAGAAACTAATAAAAACTTATTTTCAAATAAAAAGCTGCTGAGAGAGCTCTGTGTTGATTGCTCAAATAGGCTGACAACATTTCGACGGCGTGCAGTGTGAGTTAGCCTGCTTTTTTACTGTAGATAAAAACAATAAATGACCCTGGATTGGGAGTCTAGGACTTCTATTTTTGTTGCCTTTGTATGTCAATAATATCATTTGATTTTCAGTAGAATCATATCCAGGGTAAAATAATCTGGTTTGGTCACTTGCCGTCACTCGTTCTTACCGATAGCGATCGTCTTTATGTCGATCAGATATGACAGCTTCTTGTTGTCTTCAACTCCTCTCTGCTTCCTCTCATTTATCCGGACACTGCATTACACACACACACACACACACACACACACACACACACACACACACACACACACACACACACACACACACACACACACACACACACACACACACACACACACACACACACACACACACACACACACACACACACACACACACACACACACGGTAAACAACACTGGCCAGTAACAAAAAAAACCAGTACATTCCCGCTAATTCAACATAGAAATATTTCATCCAGCTTCAGCTGACAGTAATTTCCTTCGGCTGCAGGTCACCACAGTTGAATTCCCTGCAGGAAACCCCTCATCATGATGTTGTCATGCAACAGTGTCAGGCCAGAGGCGAGGAGCAGTCAGAGCAAAAAAAAGTCCTCCCATTAGTCGGTCACCTGCCGACTGTCACTCATGACTTGACTGAATGACAGGGCTGAGTTCTTTAACATGGATGTGCAGTGACTAGCAGGCTGAGTGTCACTGATTTTCCTGAAACCTTGCTGAAGTAATAACTGGGATTTCTACACAGCTCAATACTGCTCCCTAGTGGACAGAGCTGGAAACACACATGAAGTTGACTGAAGGAAATGATGATTCGATGAGGAAAGAAATGCGACTAAAAGAGGAAACAAGGGGGTCACTTAATTAGTTCAATGAGCCTGAAATGTGGTCGGACATGTTCTAAAGCCTAAAGAGTTGACAGATGTCATCTTTAGGATCAAGTTGCCATGGTGTATTTAATCTGTTCTGAAACGTCAGTAAGACAAACCAAAGTCTCGCTTCATCACATTTTATTCAGCAAACAAAATCTGTAAGTTAAGGTGAAAATGATCTTTTTGTGTTGTGCCTTTAAATCTGTGTTTTTAAATTTCACAACCTAAAATCTGAGTGTTGCATGTCTGTTCTTTGGAACCAGACAAACCTGTTTGAGTTTGACGCTGAGCGTTAACTAATTGTCGGGTGTGTTTGAACCCACCTGATCAGATGAGGGTTCATAAACTCCGTCCTGACCGAACCCAGGATCTCATTGTTGCTGTACTCCACCAGGCTCAGCTCCCCGGCGTTAAAGATCATGCACACCTGAGGGAGCAGACACAACAACAGACTTAAAAGTAAAGAAGCAGGTAATACAGCAGAGGTAGAGTTAAAGGACGTGACAGGACCTGAAACATGGCGTTAAGCACATTATTATGACACATTATTACCTGACCTGAAAAGCACAAACCCTCAAATCACTGTCAGGAAATTCAAGTTCTTAAGTTTATTTAAATCAGGGCCAGTGTGTAAAAAAAAAACATGAGTCTCAGAAGAGAAAACCTTTTAGCAGATTTAACTAACTGGCTAATTTCCATCTGTAGTCCCTGGGCAGATGATGTCATGCACACACACACACATTTCACAAGATAGAAGAAGAACACAGAACAATACACACATATTAAAACATTATGTACATGTTTATTCTTCTTCAAAGACGTGTGTGTACGTACTGTTTCATTCTCAAAGAAGAACTTTTCGTTTCCTCCAGAGCCGGGCCAAGGCACCTGAGAGAGGAGAGAGGCAGAGTCAAGGCTTGAAACAGACTACATTTAACTATAAAAAGGGCAGGAAACATGTGTGGTAGATTCAAAAGGGGGACACAGGTAGGGACACAAAACTGGAAGTGAATAGATTTAATCTGAAGATGTCTGTAAAATATCCCGCTGTCTTTGAGTGCACATTGCATCCATCTGAAGGCAGACTAACTTAAACATACTCACAGATATCAAATATCCCTGATGCATGACAGAGTGTGTTTATTTTAAAGGCCCACCTCGCTCAGGTTGTTGGTCAGCAGGTCTCCCAGCAGTAGAGTTTCAGATGTGTGAGCCACCAGGTAGCGATCTTTGCCCATGATCTTCACCTCTTCGATCTCATAACCGTAATAAGACTTCAGGACGATACGGGTTCCTGTGCTGAGGTTCCTCACCATCACCTGTGAGAGAAGGAGGAACGTGTACTTTTTTTTTAATCCATGCAGACTTTGAGAATGAAATGGGTTTTTTTACATCCTTGATGTCTGTACCTGGCTCAGGCCGACGTAGGTCATCTCAAACTTGTTTTTATAGATGCTTCTCCGCAAGCAGCAATCAAACAGCTCCACTCCTCCACACAGTGTTCCCTGTTAAAAACACACAAACACATACACGTGTAAAACATCATTTAATTCTTTAATACTGATTACTAAGTGTGGGAATCTCACAATACGAAGGATATGAGACGATAGCATAAGCGATGTGTCGTCAACCGTCATGATAATGTCATGCTACCGTGATTCTGCAATGACTGATTAAGGCAATACAATCATATACAGTAACTAGACATAATGATATTTGATTCACTGAAGAATGTAAAAAGAATGTGAGTGCAGATTCATGTTTTTATTCACTGTTATTTGGTGTCTGTTTCATCTCCTATTTAACTTTATTCTTTAACCTCTTTTCCTCCCTTTGTCAACATCATCCTGCTGTCGACTTCTTCTTCTATGGCCAATTAACTTCTTTTCATATTACACTCATTTGTCCTAAGTTTCACCCATTGTATACACATAAATATATATATATATATATATATATATATATATATATATATATATATATATATATATATATATATTTATATTGATATATACTTTGCATATACTATGAATATACTCAAATCGCTTTTTCAAAGATGTACGTTTATTTGCCATTTTCTCTTAAACAGAAGTCTGTTTGCATGCAGGTTAACAGACTGGTCTCAGCAGGAGCTGTCGATAGTGAGGGAGAAACTGCCAACTTTGGATAATATGGATTTAGTACCGACGAGAAGGATCTCGGTTTTATCACTGTTTAATTTAAAGAAGTTTGAGGTGAACCAGGATTTTATTTCAGATAAACAAGAAGTGAGGGAGGAGGGTGGAAGTGTGGAGTTTGGTTTACTGGAGAGGTAGAGCTGGGTGTCATCCGCGAAGCAGTGGAAAAGTATATTGAATTTATGGAAAATATTGGCAAGGGGGAGGAGGTAGGTGATGAAAAGAAGGGGCCCCAGGACAGAGCCCTGGGGCACAACTGTAGTGACTGGGGAAGGCTCGGATTTGAAGGATTTGAGCTGTATGAGTTTAAGTAAAATTCTGCGTTAAAATAAGATCCTGGATAAAGTATTTACCGCACAGAGGCGTGATCCGTCTTTCTTCCAGGCCAGCGCGGTGATCGTGTAGAGGTTTTGGATCTCTTTGGGCTTCGCTTCATCCCACACTCCTTTTCTGGGAGTCCAGCTGAACACCCGCAGCCTACGGGGGGATAGAGCAGGAGAAACAACTTACTGAACCTGAGTTACATTAAGAGAGCATCATTCATCGTCTGTACATAAAAGATAAAATACTTACCGGTCATAGCTGCCGAACACGACGGACTGCCCGCTCGGGCTGGTGGCGGCTACAGTGAACTCTCGTTCCGTCCGGTCTCGGCTGTAGTCGAAGGTCTGCAGGACGTGACCCTCTCGGCTGTAAGCCACCACCTTCTTGTCACAGCCGCCCACCATGATGCTGTTTGTACCCCAGGCCAGGGCGTAGGGGGGGCATGGGTGCAGCAGCAGCTTACCCTACATCAGTGTGAAAGGGGAGCGTGTCGTCATGGAGACACATTCAAAACAAAGGTTGCAGCAACGAGAACATTTATTTGGTGATAAAAATCAAAATGTAAAACGATGTACATTTCAGAATAAATAAGGATCAGGGCCAATGAGGAGAGAGTGTTTGTAGCAGCAGGCGGCGGCTGGGAGTTAGGATGCAGTGCCTTTTCTTGCAGAGCTCCAAGCGCCTATTTTTTTTCCCCGCCGTTTTTCAGAAGCTGTTGACATCACCAACGCTCTTTTCAAGCAGCCAATCAGAAACAGAGCAGTGCCTGTCATACAGCAGCTGTTGTCAAGAGACTTTTGTCATAGAGACAACTTACGTTAGGCGCTTTAATTCTCAAAACTCTCCCGATGGCACAGCCAGCACTATTCTGCCTAAAAAAAAAAAAACCTGCCAGGTGGACACAGGACCCTAACGAGTGATCAGTGTCGCTGTGGTTACCTGAGACTCCCCCGAGCCTTCATCATCAAAGAAGTAGCGCACGACTGTCCCATCAGCGTGGCCAGACAGGATGCCTTTACCAGAAACACTTACACACAGAACGCACAAAGAACACACAGTGAGGGCACAGTGAAAAATAACAAGTCGATCATGTGCTAAATGATAAAGCATGGACACTCAACTTTTCTTCTATTATTCAGAAAGGTTTTGTAGTAAAAAAAATCAAAATTGTGTGATTGTGTGGTTTGCATTTACTTTGAAACCAGTGAGACAACACAGGACTCGGTGCTGTACTGGGTTGAGGACTTGTTGGTCTGAGTGTTGGCAAGCCGAACCTTCGAAAAATACAGGAAGTCGAGAAATATATACAATTGAACAAACTAAATGTAATTAATCTTCTGATAAAAATAACTGATTACAAATGTCAACGTTCTTCCACAGAGCCAAAATTAAATTATTTTCTCTGTCAAGCAATATTAAAGAAGTTTTTAAGCTTTGACAAGGACTAAACTTACTGTAACTAAACTGTAACATCAGCAGAGTGACTCCTGGTACTGAGGAGAAGTGACACACGTGCTGCACACTTACCTTGCCTTCCACTAATCCATAAACAATCGCATGTTCTGCAGGCCAAAGCACGCAGGTCACAGCACTCTGCGAAAAATGTGGATAACATTTTGCATCACAATCATGAAACCTTTCAAACCAATCGTTAGCTTTCCTGACATAGAAGAACCGTTAAAGGTCACATAGGCAAAATCCTCTTCACCATGTTTCTTTAACTCTAATATGTGTCTCTAGTCTGTCTTCAAACCCCCCAATGATGAGAAAAGTCCATCCTCTCTGTCTTTCCCCTGCTCTACTTGTGAAGTCTACTTCAGAAAATGTGTGCTCAAACAGGCCGTTTGGAGATTTTCCCTTCATGACATCACAAAGGGCAGTAGCCCCTCCCCCAGGTGGGTGACACTCCCACAGCTATGTGTTTGTTCTGCCCTCTGAGTCTGCCTTCTCACCGTAAACAATAGGACATGGAGCGAGAAAGACAGAGTACACCCAAGTCCTTCCAGAGAGGGGGGCGTGGTCAGACACAGCTCATTTACATATTTAAAGGTACAGACACAGAAACAGCCTGTTCTGTAAACAAAGTGTCAACATTGCTTACTTACCGTTTGAACAAACTTGTGGCAAATAGTTTTCTTGTCCCCCCTAGGAGAGAAGAAAACATTCATGTAAAAATTCTCGATGCATTCACACTGAAAACAAAATCAACTCCAAAAAACAAATCCGTTACCAGTCCTCTCCGATCTTGTAGACAAAGATGATGTTGTCAGACTGGGCGATGGCGATCTTTGTGGAGTCCGGTGAGAACACCATGTCATTGACTGTATAGCTGTGTTTTCCATACTGACAAAGAAAATACATTGAGATAATTATCAACACACGAACTGATTATTCGATTAAAAAGTAATTTCAATCACCGTCTTTTAAATCGGAGGTGTGGAAGCATTTTGGCTTCCCCAAGACAGAAAATGAAAGAGGTGAGAAGACAACAGACGAGACAAAAACTGTGTGCAAGAAGACAGAGAACTACACAAATAGAACAACCAACATGATGCAGCATCTAATCGACACCACAACGAGAAGCTCCAATCACTTCCCCTTGTTGAGAGAAAAAAAACATTAAAAGACACACTGACAAGCGGGTTAGCAGCCCCTAAAGGAATCTATTTCACTCATCATTTGTCTCATTTTGAAAAATAAATTGCGAGAGAATCGTATCGTGAACCCAGTATCATGAATCATATCGTGAGTTGAGTGAATCGTTACATCCCTAATGACGACGATGGACCACGGAGACTCATCAAAGAATATGATTGAGGTTAGCTGAAATATGAAATGACCAAGTGTTTAAACCTAGTAAGTAGAAGGCAGAAAACCTCGTAAAGAGCAGTGATTTCCTGTGCAGTCGATTATATTTTTGTGACCTAATCTGTCATCTATATCTGGCAAAATGTCTTGTGTACTGCACTGTGTTTGTGCTGAGCTTGTATTTGGTCTTTGTCTTTGTAGTGTAATTAAAATGAGAAAAAAACAGTTATCAGAAGAGCTACCACACACTCTTATCCTAAAGATTGCTTGAGTCCGTCCTAAGCTTCCAAACATTCCTTCTTTTTTTACTAGAAAATGTTCTTCTCATCTTTTTCTCATTATCGTGTTTTGTGCTGTGTCTTGAATTGTCTGGTTATCTGTTTTCCTCTCTTGAATGTCTGTCTTTAAAAGAGAGCTCAATACTGATATTTACACCTGTGAACGCAGATATCTGACCCACTTGTCTTACCTTGGAGTCTAGAGGTTTGGTGGAGAACTTGTCTTTCTTCTCTCCCTGTTCATCGTACAGAAGCACCACTCGGTCAACGGTGCACACGGCGAACTTGGTGTTGTTGGGGGCCCAGGCCAGACATGTCACTTTGGCAGCAGTCTCCTGTGAAGGCAGAGAAAACAAACAGTGGGGAAAGATCGATGACAAAAGCACCAATTAGGCTACTTTTAACTACCCATAACATGACAAATTTGAATATGTTGTGTAACGAAAGGAGCCGGTACCAAACTCAGTTAAGAGTTAATGTTAAAGCATGCAACAAGAAAACACATCAATTAATACTGAACTATGATGACGCATCATCTAAATTAGGACATACTGTAAAAACTTGAATCTTAGAAAGTGTATTTGTCTAATTTCTAGTTATAAAAATACATAACACACTTATTATACGCCAAATATATCCGATAAGTCCAAACAAACATCTGATTTCAAGATATAACACGCAAAAATAAAGCCTAAAATGCATGTATTATATAGTGTATAAGCAGAATAGACACAAAAACAAACTAAATAAAAAGAGCAAGAACATTTTTACTTGTTAAATGTCTTGAAATAAGATGAACTTGTTTCATTTAAACAGCTTTCAGACACTCAACAGGTACAATGTTACATTGGCAGATTTAGCTTTTTACAATCATTTAAGGCCTTTTGTTAAGCTTTTAATATGTTAAAGTAAGATGTTTGTTTAGACTTGTTGGATAAACATTGTTTAATAAAAGTGAATCGATGTTTTTTACTAGAAAAGAGAAAAATATTTGCTCAAGTTTTGAGTTTTTACTTTTCTCATCAGTAACCTGTCCATGCTTACAGCACTCAAACAAAGGATGCTCTTAATATTAATATAACTAAGAGTATGTAAATCACGTAGAAGCCTTATCACAGAGGGGATGTTGTTGTGTTTCTCTCGACTCGTCATGTTAAAGATTGTCAACAAAATGATGCTGCGCTACAGCATCCGCTAGCATTAGCAATTAGCATCTTGGACCGAGCTGGACTTACCTGCGGGGTTAAAAGCGTCTTCAGATGCCTCAGTTGCATTTCACGGGCGTGTTTGTGAAGTTCGTAAAGGATAAGGTGTTATTGGCGCTGATATAAAGAGGATTAAGTTTAGTTAAATAGTCATTTTGTTGACCAGCTGCGAGATATAGCGCTTAGCACGGAGGACATCTTTGCAGTAAACATAACTGTGATCTCCTTGGTTACGGCCGGGACTCGTGGTGCGTTTAGGACCATGGGAAATATAAGCGACTTTTTAAAACATGTGCTTTTTGCGTAGTACTGTTTCGACAAAATGTCAATATTATGTATATTAAAACTGAATTAAACACTAAATTACATTTATTTGTAGCGTTGAGCTTCCATATACCTTAAAAGCAACAACAATTTGATGAACATGACATTAATCGAGCTTTATAAAATGACTACGTAAAAAAAAAAAAAAAAAAACATACAATGAGTTATATTAAACATGTTTTATATGTATTGGACTGCGATAGATAAGAGATTTATACAGGTAATTAAAATAGTCACGTGAATATGGCCAGGGTTTCAGGTAGTCCGAGGAGGAAAAGGTCACTTGGAGATGCCGGGGATTGAACCCGGGGCCTCATACATGCAAAGCATGCGCTCTACCACTGAGCTACATCCCCTTCCATGTTTCTCAACCAACAATACTAGAATTTATTCATTTATCTATTGTGATGGTGTGTGAATTATATGTTCTTCTTTTATTTACAGTCTAGGGTCAAGACGGATAACTGATGACACTTTCCTTCACTTTAACTCAAATAAATGATTTAATCCTTTGCTACATGTATCTTACAACAAGTCTGATATACTCTGTTATGTCTGTTTTTTTAAAAATCCAAATTATTGGTAAAATAATGTTGAATATTTATTAAGGATTAAGCTACCCAGAAGTATAAAAACTATTTTAATGCTCCGTACATTTAAACAGCTGCCAGATTGCTGCAGGAGGCTTTTTGTATCAGTACAACCAGGTTTAAATTTACCAGAGGTTGAACAACATCACCAGCCTAGTGGATAAAAACTGAATTCCAGCTGCTGAGAAGCTGGTGCTGCAGGCAGTGCAGGTAAGTGATTACGTCAAAGTGGCGCCAAATTTTGTGAAGTGTACTGGTTGCACCGGAAACAAACGTTTATGCCTTCAAAATAAAGCTGCACAAATTCTCGACACTTCCCTTTCTATGGATGCTTTTGAAAACACTGGGAGGAGACACTCAACTTGCAAGATTGATTGGAAAATGATCCTCCTAACACCAAACAGAATGCCTATTCCAGAAATGGCTTGAATTAGATAATTATATTTTTTACTTTAAAGATTAGCTGAATATCAAGGTTCAAGGTTTCTTTATTTGTCTCCCTAGGGAGAAATTTGTCTCGGATACTGGGAAATTGCTGCATGGACAATACAGCAAAACAATATAAAAATAAGTGATTACAAATGTGCAAAAACACACACACACACACACACACACACACACTCCTACAATCACATGCACATGCACACACACACACACACACACACACACACACACACACACACACTCCTACAATCACAGGCACATGCACATGCACACTGTGCACATGCCACCATATGAAAAGTCACATCTAACTTGCTTTAACTACGTACACTTAAGTGTCATAAAGACGTGATATTGCTGTGTTCATTTTTTCAGAAGGACTGCCCCTGAAATTCTCTTGATCGTGTTGTTCACACATGCACCTCACAGCGGGAGACCGTCTCTGTCAGACGTGTGGGGTGTGGGGGTCTTTTCAGGCAAGCTGAGAAGGAAAAAGAACGATGCAGAAGTTGCATAAGATGCAGAGTCCACTATACAACATTATAATACGACTAATTGCCTTTCTTTCAATGCTATGTGAAGTCTGACAGAATCAGAATATCACTGGTGGTCAAGTGGTTAGCTTAGTGGTGTTACACTGTGTGTGTTAATAATAATTACTCTTTCCACAAGTGGAAGTGTACATACCTGGTATTATTCTATCATTGTATGTTTTCTCCCTTTATTTAACTGATGTACATATGTTTGATTTTTAACTTCTTGTTATTTTTAATAATTATATTCTTGTTTCCTGTCTTCTTGAGCTGCTGTAATGAAAAAACTGTCCCCCATGGGGGATCAATAAAGTTTATCTTTTATCTTTTATCTTTGCACTCCACATGCACAGAGTCTGTAGTCCTCGGTCTCATTCCTGAATCTCATTTCCCACTCATACTCTCCCCGATTCCCTGACTCTCCTTTCTCTGCAACAAAGGCCCAAAATAAATCTTTAAAGACACTTTTATTGGAGTTGGCCAATCAGATAGCTGGGATGGTCATGACCACCCCTGGATCCACCCTGAACATGCTCAAAGGTTTTCTTCATAAATCTATTATTTTTATATTTACTCAAAGTTATTAAAGTCAAGCTGTTGCTGTCAGACATTATATTTTGTTCTTGTTCAAACAATAACCCACAGTATTTATTTTATTCGTGCTTTTATTTTGACACTTCGTACCTACCGGAAACGCGATGACTCGCTTCGTCAAACTTTCCGGTCCAGGCTGCGGGCCGACTTCCACACTACTGGCAGCGCGTGTGGAACACTTTGTGCGCACCGTCCCGTCCGACTAACCGGAGAACTAACCGACTAAACCCTCTTTTTTTTTTTTTTTTTTGTCTCCTAGTCGACTCCGGATCCGCGACGCCGCTGACAGAAGTCAGTCCGGAGCGGAAATTTAGTTTTTTAACGTCAGTCTTCCCTTTTTTTCCCCTCTCATCTTGCATCCTCTGCCTCTTAGCGCGGCGTGCGTTTCACGTGGAGTCCGGGGTTTCATCACTCCTCTCACACATCCTCCAGTTTCTGACTGCTTAGCATTACGTGTCTCTGAGGAAATAATGACAAAGATGGCAACTCTGATCCTAGAGGACGGGACGACATTCAGTGGCCTCCTTTTCGGAGCGAATGTGTCCGTTTCTGGAGAAGTTGGTAAGCCCTTTGAAGTATTACCTCATAACTTTATCAATCACTGCTAAACCAGCTAGCCCGGCACACAACAGTACCTAACTAAACATCTTTTATTTATACATAAAAGCGCAACATAAACCTCTAAAACTCAACCTTGTAGCCTCCTCTCCTCTCGCCAAACTCCATTCATAAATCAGTAAATTAAAGGTTTCACTAGCTGCCATTGACATCCTGCACGCTTGCTTGAAAACACAGCATTTCACACCTTCCTGGAAATGCCACTTTTAAATAGATACATCACTTTGATCTGTTTTAAAGATAAATGCAACGACATGCAGCGTTTCATGTCAGACTCTGCACACCTCTGCCAGTTTCTCCACCTGTGGGCATGCTGTGGCAGACGGATGTGTGGGTTTGCATGACCTACTTTTTGAACTTTGAAGGATGTTCCTTTAAACGTCGTTCAACATGGGGAAGGCATGCCGAATTAAAGATTAGCCAGTGGGGATTTTTTGTGCAAAACACAACTTTGCTCTGCATGGTTGGTACTTTTCTCTACGACCATGTTAACTTTAAATTGATAGAATCCTGAACGTGGTTTGGCGGGACAAATTAAAGAGACAGCAGAAGGGACTGTATCTTTCTGCATGTTGATTAGAAGAGCTGCACACATCCGGATGCCAGAATTCAGAGCCAGTTTTATTACATAATGACCAGCTGAGGTGTGAAAGTTATGACAAATCTCAATTCACACATTTATGTTAATCCTCATTAAAAAAAAGAAGCTATGCAGAAAAGTTTTTATGTAAGCTCACATCAAGAAAATTGGGATTTATTCCAACACATGAAGACTTGTGCTCCATGTGTTAAATCATGTCAGCTCAGGTGTGATCTGTGTAACTGGACCGTGCAGTGATGATGTTTTTTTGTGTGTTCAGTGTTTCAGACGGGCATGGTGGGATATCCCGAGGCTCTGACCGACCCATCGTACCGCTGCCAGCTGCTGACGCTCACCTACCCTCTGGTGGGAAACTATGGTGTGCCAAAGGATGAAGACGGAGAGTTTGGACTGAGCAAGGTGGGTAGTTATTTAGAGTTTGAAGCTTAGAGTAATGTAAACACTATAACAGTCTGTGGACGATGGAGGAAAAGAATCTGGGTCTAACCTTTTTCTATGTAATTTGTCATTTAGTGGTTTGAGTCTTCAAAGATCCACGCTGCCGCTCTGATTATCGGAGAGCTGTCGGACGATCCCAGTCACTGGAGTTCAGTCAAGTCGCTGGACCAGTGGCTCAAGGAGCAGGGGATTCCCGGACTACAAGGTCAGCAAATCAAGAACTAATGTGAATAGACTTAGAAATAGTTTGACAGGAAAGTGATGAATGCAAGAAAAGTGTCAGCTAGTTGACCTCAAATATGAATAAGGACGTAGAAGAAGATGTTTTGCTAAATGAAGTTTTGACACCAAAACAATCAAAGGCGTTTTGTTAGTGTTCCCCAAAAGACAACTTTGTCTCCATGTCCTCCAGGCATCGACACCCGCCACCTGACCAAAAAGATCAGAGAGAAGGGCACCATGCTGGGGAAGCTGGTGGTAGACGGGACCCCTGAGGACAGTGTCCCCTTTGACAACCCCGACAAGAGGAACCTGGTCCAGGAGGTCTCCACGAAGGTAACCGACCCAGATCGTCTTTTAATGAAACACCCTGACTGTTCTAGACTAGACAATCCTTCTAAATTCTGCTAGCGTTGCCAAAATATTTGTACAATCTAGAAAGTGTGCAGGAGTTTGCCTGCATGAATTGACCCGATACTGGATGTATTTTTGTTGCCGTGGTATCTCTCGAGCACACACAAAGGTTCAGTGGTACTGAAACGTTGTGATTTTTTGTTTAATAAATTAGTGATACTTAGCAAGAGAATTGTGCGGGATTGTTGTTGTTGTTTTTTTATATTCAAGTAAATAAAACAGAAAAAGTTCTGACTATGTTGCGTACCTTTTTTTAATTTCTCCATTTGTCCCCAGGAGCCCAAAGTTTTCAACCCGAGCGGCAGTCTGCGGATCACAGTGTTGGACTGCGGCATCAAATACAACCAGATCCGCTGCCTGGCTCAGAGGGGAGCCTGTGTGACCGTCGTTCCCTGGGACCATCCACTGGACAGCAAAGGTCTGAAACTCTGCTACACCTCTTTTAGTTTCACAGTTTTAAAAAAATGTAAATAAGTGGAAGAGGAAACGAAGCCAGGAGGGTTTTTAAAATCTCTGCCTACCCCTTCAAATATTATTTAGTATTATTTTTTATCTTCAAAAACAAATGAATGCAGCCGTGAACGAGGAGATGTTTTTTGTGCACAATCCTGTTTGGATTTATCCAAAAAGTTAGCCTCATGATGTATTTGTTCAACCTTAATCAAAACGCAGCCCTGTCTTTGTTTTTCCTCCGTCTTCTCCTCCGTTTGTAGATTTCGATGGTTTGTTTATCAGCAACGGCCCCGGGGACCCTCAGTTCTGTCAGACCACCATCAACAACGTGAGGAAGGTCGTCTGCGTGGAAAGTCCCAAGCCCGTGTTTGGGATTTGCCTCGGACATCAGCTGCTGTCGTTAGTCATCGGATCGAAGACCTACAAGATGAAGTGAGGACCTTAAACTGAATGTGCCATAACAAAGATCTGTCTTCACACCTTTTATTTGCAATATTTTCTTGATATTTTTCAAATTTTTGGTCGAGGAAAAGTTCCCTTCTCAAAGCCTTAAACTAAATTTTCTGTGATTAATTAAAGTTCAATCAGTGGTGGAGCAACCAGTTGATACACTGTTGGTGTATTGGTGTAAAACGTATACCTTAAAGTAAAATGCTGAACTGCTTACACATCATTTCCAAGCTTACAGAGGATGTCTGAAGTAGGACAAAGACAAAAATGTGCCCCCGCTGACCCGCAGCGAGGGGAACCCCGTTACACTCTCTAGAAACACAAACCTTGGAGATCACACACACACACACACACACACACACACACACACACACACACACACACACACACACACACACACACACACACACACACACACACACACACACACACACACACGTCCTCTGGCAGGGTCTTGATGTGAACTGCAGGTTTTTGCTGTTCTCAGCAGTCTGTCCCCTCCTGTGTGAGCTGTGGGGTGTTGGTCTGGCTGCGTTTGTTATGAAAAAGATTAAACCCAACAAGGGAGCAGGCAGTCCGCTCGGGGAGGGGGAGGGGGGGGGGGGGGGGAGTCAGGGAGGTTTTTCTTTTCCCCTGAGACTTCGCTGATGGGCGTTTTATCAGACATGGCGTGAAGGTCACCGCGGGCTGTGAATGTTTCCTTTACCCTGCTGAGCTGCAGCTGGCATCTGGACCGACAAATCCACAGAGCCCAGTTTGATGTCGCTTTATAGATTCTAATAACACCTACACTAAGAGAGAGAGAGAGAGAGAGACACACACACACACACACACACACACACACACACACACACACACACACGTTGGACTTCAAACCCTGGCCGATCGGTTTGAGGACTTCAGCCTCCCATTGTCTAACCCTGCAACAAGTATCCCTTTTCATTCTGCGCCATAAGGACGCTCCGCAGTCATAACACCTGAAGACATATTGATTCTACGACGGTGTAATATCGCTGTCCAGCTCTGTGAATCCACATTGCATTGTGAGGTTTTGGAAGCGCTTTAGTGAGAGAGCACAGCACAGGGGGAGCTCCACATATACACACCACTGTTGCGATTCTGTCTGCTTTAAGCAGTTGCCTGTTGAAATGCACACACACACACACACACACAGCGCTGCTTACCCCCGCTGGTTCCACTGATCCCCTCTTGCCCTTGTAATGCCTCTGTTACTACTGCCAAAGACGGGACAGAGGGGGGGATCACTTTGTGTTTTTTCTTCAGATTTTTGATGGCTGATTTTTAATCTTGTTAAAAAACAATCACACTGATAGATCAGAGAAATTGAAGTTAGAAATCCTCTCAGAAATGCCGTGATCGGATATCCTCCATTCAAATCCAGAACGATACGACGACTACAACATCTACCTAAAATAATGTATTATAATAAAACGTCCCCCCCCCCTCTTGTTTCTCAGGTACGGTAACCGCGGCCACAATCAGCCGTGTATACACAAGGGAACAGACCGCTGCTACATCACCAGTCAGAATCACGGCTTCGCAGTCGACCCCGACACTCTGCCCAAAGACTGGGACGTCCTCTTCACCAACGCCAACGACCACACCAACGAGGGCATCGTGCACAACACTAAACCTCTGTTCAGGTAAAAACGCTCGCAGACACTCTGACATCACTCCGTCCTCTCAGAGTGTTGTGATTAAACTGAATCATTCTGTGATTTTTTTTTTTTCTCTCTTCCTCTCAGTGTTCAGTTCCACCCGGAGCACATGGCCGGGCCCACAGACCTGGTCGGCCTGTTTGACGTCTTTCTGGACGCCGTGAAAGACCACAAGGAGGGAAAAGCCTCCAAAAGTGGTAACAAACACTTCACTCTTTTTGTTGTTTTGTTTTTTCTGAAGATGAATTTTTAGGCTTTTTGTGCCTTTTTATTGGAGAGCCAGGAAAGCAGATAGATTTGGGATTTGGGGCGAGGAAGAGAGAGGGAAGCTAACCACTCATCTCGTGTTTTTAAATTGCTTTTTTATTCACCCTCGTGGAAAACGTCATTTTTTAAGGCCAAGTGATGATTTTTTGGGGCGTTTTGGGCCTCAGTTAAAGAAACAGGACAGTGGATAGAGTCAGAAGTTAGAGAGAGAGAGAGAGAGAGAGAGAGTGGGAAAGGAGCCACATGTCGGGTTTGAACCCGGGCCACATACTTCAAGGACGCCCTAACCACTCGGCCAACAAGCGCCCCACCAAGTGAT